>NW_026866107.1:0-5751 GCF_026571515.1 Ruditapes philippinarum | reverse complement strand
CCAGTTTTCCAGCTACCCGAGTGACTGCGTCGCACGATATTTCAATCAACTTGTCCACCAACAGGCAATATCTTTACATGTGCATACTCGGAAAACACATCGCTAGCTAACTGCATTTCGATATTTTTACATAAATGTCTGTAATCTTCAAAAATTATGAAAAACTCACCTTGTTTATCGTGTCACTCGTCAAAGATGGGTGCTCACAACATTTTTACCGATGGACATTTTTCACTCGTTGTGAGTTAAACGGGCGTGGAATATAGTGGACGTTCTCGAATAGAAGATGACATGGATGTATATATTTTAAATGGTACAGACATGTATTTTCAGCGAACCCTGGTGGTACTTTACCATTTACCATTTTATTTATATATTATAACTGAGGTATAAAACATGTTCATATTCATTTAAGAGCAGTGCAAATAATTTAGATACTTTTATGGGTCGGTAAACTAATTCATGTCACTATGGCACAACGATAATTATAAAAGTGGAGCCGCAGGAATCGTATTGAATTTGCTGACATTAGTATTTATGTTCTTGTAAATAATCGTTTTTTTTGCTGACAGTTCTTGCTTCCAACCTTTTGTTTTAAATTGAAATTTATTTTTTTTCGATTAAAGTATTCAATATTCTCTTTCCGTTATTCTGGGATTTACTTGATATTTGCTGTATTCATCAGAATATGTGTTCCTAATTAAAAAAAAACATTTTAACGTGGAATAAAAGCAAAGAAATCTTGTACTTTGGATTGTGTCCCAAGAAAGTTGTTTAGCATAGCAGAATGCAATCCTTTTTTTAAAAAAACGATTACACTAAATTCATTACATTTTAAAATAAACTTAAAAAAAAAGTTGAAAAATTTTGGGACATTTAAAAAAAATTTAAATTCAAAAATAAATAAATATTTAAATGTCAAGAAAGTTTTTAAATTTTTAATACGAATTATTCACCATTCTTATTCCCTTTAAATTTAAAATTATTTTTGAAATACAAAATTTTTAAACACTTTCTAACTGGGGAAAAATTTTCTTAAACTAAAAGTTGTTAAATACAATAATATTAAGTAACAAAAATTTTTTTTTTTAAAAGCATAGAGTTATGTTTTTAATTTATAAAAAAATATACTTATAAAAAAAGATAGCACTTTTTTCATTTAACTGGGTTTTGTATTTAACAGCAACGTTCCTGAGAAAATTTTTTAAAAAAATTTACAAAAAGGAAAAAAATGTAATGACTTCACGTTCACAGACAACATAGATAAAATTAGAATCCATAAAGAAAGTCCAAAACGGCAAAATTTAAAATGTTGCAGGCTCGGTTTGATTGAGCCTGTTCGTGGCATGGACGGTACTGTCAAGTGCAAACTACCTACACGACCCCTTGCACCGGCATAAGCAAAATTCAGCTTTTAAACATGAAATGGCAAAATCTTGAATTTTGAAACATCCAAAGATTTGCCAACTTTCGTATTTGTTGTTTCTTTTTTGTCGTTTTTACAAAAGTCTAGTTCGGAAGCTTATGTTCAATTATTGTAAAGCTCGCGTCTTCACTTTTTTTAATGCACGAAAAATTACAATATTTGAATCCTCATATGGCGGAATCGATTTATAACATTGGAATTCATTTTCTAAGAAATCGTTTATGTTTCTGTAACTGTTCTTTATAAGGTATAAAGAGTTTGTTGTTTGGTTAGCTTTACTGCGAACTATCAAAGTAAAGGTCACATGGCGCTTAAACAGGAAAGATGCGGGCGCTACAAACTTCAAAGCAACACAATGGCTCTAAACTATCTACCTGCTGGAGCTTTGAGATGCAACACACTAGTTATTCGGAGAAATTATTAAGCCGCCTCTTACAATTCAGGGATTAACACTTATTTCTTTTATGTAGATCTGAAGACGACCGCATATGTTTCGCCTTCTTTATAATTCGGATTTCCTGAGAAAACTATTTTCAGCCATTCAATCAACCCGGTTTATACAAGTATCAAAATACCGATATACGTGGAAGTTTTTTGTTAGAAAAAATGTTTGTAATAACTGTAAACAAATTACTTGAAAAAATTGAAGTCGATTTTTAATGGGAAAGATTGTTTTGCCAGTTTGCTTGTCGGCTATATGGACAACGCCATGTTTGTTCTCGAAATCGTGAAAATTACCTACTCAGTATATACGTATTAGTTTTCCCAGGGGTAGTATTAGAAACCACATCGCTTTCAAATTTATGATAGCTTGCCGATGATTGGCTGTGTGAATAGTAACCAGAAATAATTTCGTATACAGTCACGCTCAGATCTTAGCGCGGAGTGTAAAGATGTAAGATTTGTAAAGATATAAGGAAATGTAGTTGAAACTGTTCACCGTGTATGTTTGACGACGACGACGAATAGAGTATTGCTTACACAATATAGCACCGATATATATTATATATATATATCATGCGGTATTTAATTCTTAATTCATGCCTTGTACAGGTCCCCTTTCCATTATTTTAAAAAGCCTGATAATATCAAAACATTTCAGATAATTTACAATCAATTTTCTAACCACTACAAAAAAAGAACTTGAATGTTGAAACATATATTAAGTTATCAAACTATTTATTCTCTCTGATAATAAATGAACACTTTTGTTAGAAGAGAGGCGTATGCAATTTATACGCATTTTGTTACAACTGATAAACATAATACTCTATAATGTTATCATTTTAAGACCTCTTGTGTCTTCTATTACATTTGTCTGCTGGATATTCGTAGACTTTTGTCATAAATGACATTCAAATGACAACATCTGACGTTTTGTAACACATGTGACATTTGCTGTAACTATGAGAATATTGAATTATTTCTAAACAGTATTTTATACTGTCGACAACAACGCAATTTGAGATAAAAAATACAACATGTATATCGTATCAATCTAAAGATGCATTTCGCCAGGTATGTATCGGAATAGTTCAGTGATCTTTATAAACATATATAATTATGTTGAATGATATTTTTTGTTCAGAACACTTTATTACATTTATCTGCTATATATTGATATGTCATATTTTATTTGTAAGTCCGCTCATCTATAAATAATTCAGGGCAAGAGGGACTTTTACAAAACCCTTCCTTTAACATTTCATTTTTACTACACGATAATATATTTAATATAAATGTATGCTATTTTTTGAAAGAAATAATCAATTTGATTAAAATTTGCTCTAAATAACGCTACGCTTTTAGATCTGAGTGTAATCATATACGAAATCATTTGATGATTGTGAAAAGAATATCAATTGTTATAGTTTTATAAGCAACGTATACAGATAATTTAACTGTTATAAAAAGAGAAAAGAGGAAATAGCAATCTATAGTGAAATAAAAGATAAAAATTTTAAGGAAAGCACATTGTCAGGCTTCATTGCTATTGGTCATTTGAGGTTAACATAATTGGAATATATGATATAATAAACATTTGCGGAAGAAGAAGTGCTATTCTTATAGTCTGTTTTACTAACGTGAAGTTAAAAATGAAACAAAGAAAAATGTGAGTATAAAACAGTAAAAAAACACGCAAAAGCTATAAGTGTGGTAGAATGAATACTGCTAAGTCGATGCTAAATATGTAACAATGTAGTTTCACAGTTTGATGAACTTGTGGGATAATTTATTTTCCATGTAAATGTTCAAGTATTTATAACATTGACAGTTGCACACAGAAGAGAAAAAAACAAAAACAAAGCACAGACACAAAAATAACAATATTTCTACGAACTGTAGACAAAAAAGTTGCATTATTCACAGGCGATAGATGGATTAATAACCGCAGTGAAATATCAATAAATAATAAAGACGGTACAAATGTCTAAAGGTCTGTTACCTTCTCTGAAAATTAGCTTAGAACATAGGTCACATGTTTACATCATCGCATAAGATGTGTTAAACGGTTCAATTTTTAAAAAAATTGATTATCATCAATTATAATTTTATTTATCCATTTTATTTCATTTATTAAAAATGAGCTTTGTATTTTTCTGTTGTCCTATTTTGAGTGTGTTAATGAAGCTGATTTCCTTCTATTATATATGAATATGTTATAATTAAGTTGGATTGTATTCGTATCATAATTACGAGGTATGTTCAAAAAGTTCGTGGATTTTTGCTGTCATTTTTTACTTGGTTCATAAAAACACCCTTAGTGGATATGAATCGAAAGAGTGTCTTTATTTTCAAAAGTAAGATTTACTTTTATTGTTAACTTTTATTTCCTTTACGAGTTATGTGCACTTTAATAACCATAGCAACGCAACATCGGCGCACGCCGAAATTTTCATATAACGTTTAAATATAAACAAATGTTGAAACAAATTAAATGATTGTTTTATGAAGTTAAATACAAGTAATCATCTATTAATATTTAAATGACATAAATCTGACTTTTGGCGTCGTTTGGACGTTGAATAGCTGAACAAACAAGTTTTGAGCAGCAGTAGACAGACGGGTAAGTTGGGAAGTATAAACCCCGTTTAAAACCTAGAAATTCGCTCTTTCGGAAATTTTTACCAATAAATGTGGTATACTCCTTTATATTTTTATAAGGTGATTAAATTAACGAAAAACATGAGTTGTCGAGCAAGTCTCTTGGTTTCAGGTCGTGCAAGCGATTCAAATACGACAAATACATGCTCACAGACAGAAAGGGCGACGGATAATTTTAGCGGCAAATTGTTGGGACAGAAGTTCAGGCATTATGACAGTTTTGCGAGATGTCCGACATGTTTTATTTCTGCATCGGGTCTATGCATTCAGTTCTGACAAAACAATTTAATTTAATTAAAATAATATTTTATTTCATTCATCAGGATATATGCGTATTTACAATAAATACTTGTAGTTATTATTTGTATTTCCTGTATTTACCCTGGTCCGTTTGATAATTAATGCTAGCCGGTGTTCAGTACATTTACCGCATAGAATAATTGTCAGTTGATATTTTCTTGATCATCGATAATCATATTGTTTAAAGATCGGACGAGGGCGGTTTCAAATTGATACTATAAATCAACAATTGAATTAACTTAATAACACTGTCCGTTTAGTGTCTAAATTACTCAAAAATCCCGATAAAGAGCGGAAAGTATGCGGCACTCGGACCTTTATACGGAGAATGGAGCGAATAGATGACCACTTTATATGTTCGTGAAGTACGCGGGCTAACGGACTGACAGTCTGGCGGGCTAACAGTGTGAACTGGGCGGGCTAGCAGTCTAGCGGGCTAACAGTGTGAACTGGGCGGGCTAGCAGTCTAGCGGGCTAACAGTGTGAACTGAGCGGGCTAACAGTCTAGCTGGCTAACAGTGTGAACTGGGCGGGCAGGCGGACCAAGCGGGCTAAAATCTAAAACTTTATTGATTGAACATAAAAATGTTATGATACATTACCTGGCAGTGTGAACTGGGCGGGCTAACAGTGTAGCGGGCTAGCAGTGTGAACTGGGCGGGCTGGCGGGCCAGCGGGCTAAAATCTAAAACTTTATTGATTGAACATTAAAACCTCATGATACATTTCCTAGCAGTGTGAATTGGACGGGCTGACAGTGTAGCGGGCTAGCAGTGTGAACTGGGCGGATGGCGGGCTAGCGGGATAAAATCTAAAACTTTATTGATTGAACATAAAAATGTTATGATACATTACCTGGCAGTGTGAAGTGGGCGGGCTAACAGTGTAGCGGGCTAGCAGTGTGAACTGGGCGGGCTGGG